>NW_026712784.1:0-5067 GCF_030625045.1 Achroia grisella
CAACATATTCATGACTGAATCGGTTCCAAAAGTGTTGCCGTAGATGCTCAATTCTTTTGTAGCGGTCCAATCGAGTGATGTTGACGGAGTGTACCTGCGGCTGAGAAACGGATATTAGCGGTCGTCCAATTAAAAAGTGCGAAGGAGTGAGAGCGGTAAGGTCGTCAGGAGACGAAGAAAGAGCAACAAGGGGACGGGAATTTAATATAGCCTCAATTTGGACTAGGTATGTGTTCATCTCCTCATATGTTAGATGAGAAGAATGAACAATGGTTTTTAAGTGTCTTTTTGTAGACTTAACGGCGGCCTCTGTTATACCATTAAAATGTGGACTATAAGGAGGAGTAAAGCTAAACTTTATCGCTTCTTGTGCAAAATAGGTTTCTAAATTTGAATTAGCCAAGAATTGTGCAAGCTCATTAAATACGCCCACAAAAGCTGTGCCGTTATCAGAGAGGATACTGTGTGGTTTACCCCGACGAGCAACGAATCTCTTTAACGCGGCAAGATAGGCGTCTTTGGTGAGATCCGTCACAAGCTCCAGATGAACAGCCTTTACTGCCAAACAGACGAACACACAGATATAGGATTTAATGAGTCTGGCACCTCTGCCTTTACGGTCAGCTATCAGCATTGGTCCGGCGTAGTCGACACTACAATTATAAAACGGAAATTCAAGCTGTGTCCTCGTGCGTGGTAGCTGACCCATGACTGGTTGCACCGCTTGACACCTAAATCTGAAACATTTGACACATTCTCTGAATGTACCTTTAGATAAATTTCTACCTCCTAAAGGCCAGTAAGTTTGACGAATGTGTGATAAAAGAAGTTGTGGCCCTGCATGCATAAGCTTAAGATGTTCACAACGAAATAATATTTTCGTAATGTGATGTTTACTATCTAGCAATATTGGATGTTTTGTGTCGTAACTGTAGTTAGCGTTATCTAACCTGCCACCTACGCGAATTACACCTCGATCATCCATAAATGGAGACAGTGAAGCAAGCCTATTTTTGCTGGATAGTGGCCTTTTTAAACTAAGTGTTTTGTATTCGTCAGAAAACATTTCCATTTGACTAAAACGTAACATAACAGTAAATGCTTCATTTAATTCATCACAGGATAAATGACCACACAACCTGCTGTTAGGATTTTTAAATTAAAAATGAACCTAAGTACATAAGCGAAAATACGTTTTAATTTGTTTATGTTAGATTTATTACTAATCAAACGACTGATAACTGATTGAGTTGATTGACAGTTATCTACTAAATGAACTTTAAATTCAGGTATGTCGGAATTAGAACCTGTATTTGGCATTTTAGGCCAACGATCTTCACCTAATTTTAAAAACTCTGGGCCCGACCACCACAATTTACAGGTGCCGATTTGATCGGCCCTCAGCCCGCGAGATATGAAGTCGGCCGGGTTCTCTTTCGACGACACGTATCTCCAAGAATTTTCCCCGGTACTTTCTTGTATCTCACTGACACGGTTACGAACAAAAGGCTTTAATTTATTCGGCGATGCAGATAACCAACAGAGAACTATCGTCGAATCACACCAATAATAACACTTATTTATTTTAATAGTTAGTGAGTCTACTACCTTTGCACTCAGTCTTGCTCCCAACAAGGCCCCGCACAGTTCAAGACGGGGTATGGTTGTATGTTTAATGGGAGCTACCTTATTTTTCGAAGTTAAAAGGTGAACGGTTATAGTATCATCATTATTTAGGCAACGAACGTACACACATGCCCCATAGGCACACTCGGATGCATCTGTAAAAATGTGCAACTCAATTATTTTATGATTAACACTAAATGCATGCCGTGGTATGTTTAAATTATTCAAACACGATAACGTAGTGACGAATGACGACCAACATTCTTGAGTGTCACGAGAAACCGGTTCGTCCCACGAACATTTTTCTAACCATAATTTTTGCATTGTTATCTTTGCCAATACGACACACGGCCCTACTAGCCCTAATGGGTCAAAGATTTGACTAATGCAAGATAAAATGTAACGTTTAGTTATTTTATTAGTTGGAGGTAGATTTATAGAAAAAGTTAACTGATCTAAATCGCGAACCCAGTTTAAGCCCAATACTTTAGCAGTGTTATGAGATTGATTACGATTTAAATCCAGAATGTTATTATCATTCTGATCAAGGGATGACAACATAGCCTTCATCACTTGTGGGCTATTAGATTGCCATTTTCTTAATTTGAATTGAGCTGATGCTAAAATCGAACTCACCTCCTTGCATAACAGTATGGTTGCTGACTCAGTGTCACTGCCTCCCAAATAATCATCAACGTACATGTCCCGTTGTATAGCTTGCTTTACGTCATCATTAGACGCCTGTGAAGCGAGACTTACGAGTGCCTTTGTCGCTAAGTATGGTGCCGAAGCGGTGCCATAAGTAACTGTATTAAGAACAAAGGTTTTAAGCGGTTCATGTTGATTAAATCTAAATAGGATTTTTTGTAAAGAGCGTTGAGATTTATTTAAATCTATAGCTCTATACATTTTCTCTACATCTCCTGATACAACGTATCTATGTTTTCGAAAACGAAGTAAAATAGAATAAAGATCGTCCTGTACAGTCGGACCGATCATTTGTAGGTGATTTAAAGAAATACCTGAAGTCGTCACAGCTGACGCGTCAAAGACAACTCTTAATTTAGTTGTAGTACTTTGCTCGCGCGTAACACCGTGATGTGGTAAATAGTAACTTATGTTATCATTTGAGTTACTAACTTCAGACATATGCCCTAATTGCAAGTACTCGTGCATAAAATCGATATACCTACCTTTGAATAAGGGATCACGTTCAAACCTACGTTCGAGCGAAAGAAATCGAACTTTCGCCATTTGGTATGAGTCACCTAAAACATCTGGTGACTGTTTAAATGGCATTTTAACAATAAAACGCCCGTCTTCGCCACGAGTAGTAGTGCGTAAAAAATGTTCCTCACATGCACGTTCCTCGGCTGACAACGAATGTTTTTCTGATATTGAATCTAGTTCCCAAAACCGAGTGAGTTCAGGTTTTATTTCCTGCACAAAATTACACACTGGTTGGTCACGGGATGGACTAGGTTGCGCAATAAACCCAGAAATAAGCCATCCTAATTTAGATTCGTATAACCTAGGTTGACATTTGCCTAGATTTATTGTGTTAGTACCTAAAATATTCCAGAACTGTTCAGCACCTAGTAAAATGTCTACGCTTGACGGTTTATAATAGTGAGGGTCAGCTAGACAGATGCCTGATGGAAGTGGAATAGTACTTATATCAATTAATGTCGATGGTAATGATTTGGTTATCTCTGGTAATACTAAACAATCAATTGTTGTTTTAAATTTACCCGAGTAAGATTCTAAGGTTAAGGAACAAGACTGTGTGCTTTTACAAGTTTGCTGGTTAATACCCGTTATTCTGGAGTTTACGTTACGTTTAAGTGAACCCAGCTTACCACACAGCTCCTCAGTTATAAAGTTTGCGGTACTGCCGTTGTCCAGCAGCACCCTCGCTACGTGGCTGCGGCCGCTGCTGTCGCGCACCTTCACCCTCGCTGTGGAAAGCAATACGGTGGACGAAGTAGTATTCTGTATAGCTTTGGCAGTTAAAGTAACATTATCTGTTATTTGACTACTGGTAGTCGGCTCACTGTCTTTGTCTACGTGTAACAGTGTATTATGTTTTGCCTTACAATACTTGCACCGAGCCCACAATTTGCATTTTTGTTCGGAATGGCCCGGGTTTAAACAGTTAAGACAAACCTTGTATTCTTTAGCCTTCTGATTACGAACATCTGACGTCAGTTTTCGAAAACTATCACACTTAAATAAAACATGACTTTGTTTGCACATTGGACAATTTGAGCTCGAAACCTTATTTGAAATATTATTATTATCAGTTGATGTTATGGCAAAACTTTTTTGCTTATTTGATTTATTGTTTGAGGTCTTGTTTTTAATAGCTTCAGAGTCCTCAACTGATTCCAACAAGTCTGCCCTGTTATTTAAAAAAGTTAAAAATTTAGACAATGTAGGTGCCTCGGATAACGTATTTCTAAATTCTTCCCAATGAACGTAAGTTTTAGTATCTAATTTGTGAGCCATTATATAAATAATTAAGGTGTCCCAGTGCTGCGTCGGTTGTCCTAAAATTGTTAAAGCTCTGAGATTTTTTGTAGTACTATCGACTAAATGACGTACTGCTTTACTGGACTCCTTTTCTATTTGATCGACATTAAATAACGATTGAACATGATTATTTACCAAAAGACGATTATTATTGTAACGTTTCGTCAATAAATCCCAGGCGATGCTGTAGTTACCAGAATTAAAATCCAAGCTTCTAATAATTAAGGCAGCAGCACCTTTAACGAGGACCTCAGATAATGAAATTTACTTATGTCATCCAACAATGTGTTCTTGTGTATAAGAGAATCAAACGTGTCTCTAAACTCGAGCCAATGCTGATAGCTTCCATCAAAATGTGGTAAACTAATCTGTGGTAATTTCACAACACTATGTTTCGACTGTGTGGCGTCATTATTATCTGAAGCTTGTACGGAACTCACCAACACGCTGGCTCTTCGCTCGCTATGCTGACGTCGCACCTCGCGCGCCGATGACACCAAGGAGAAGTATTGGTTTTGAAAGGCTTCGCGATCAGCCAATGCCTCGGCGGAGTCCTCCATCAGCAGCTCGATATCCCCCTGTATTTTATCATAGTCATTGTATAATAAATCCATTTTATCAAGTCGGGTTTCCAGTTCTGTTACTTGTAAATCACTTAATCGTGAACAAGAAAGGACTACATTTAAATAATTGCTGAAAAGCGTAAGTTTAGCTTTACAGCTTGCACGTTTCTTAACTAATTCTTTAAGTTTAGAGTCCATTATTCAAATAAATAATAATTACGTTAATTCGTAACTAATGAGCAAGCACTGCGTTGAATAAATTGCAAAGCGACCACTTTGTTGAGTGAATGACTAGCGGTCAACTAACTAAAGTGCCTGGTAGCTGACCTTAATATAATTCGAAAAA